>NC_136057.1:1622421392-1622438892 GCF_964261635.1 Lissotriton helveticus
TACCTGTACGTCTCAATATTGACAGCAGGCAACACTTAAACCAAAAGGTCCATAGTCATACAGACGTTTTAAGGTTATGGACATTAGATAAATGCACATCCACGAGTCTGAAGGTGAAATAGAACACATTACACAGTCTGTGCTCATCCTATCACCAGCCAAGGATCCAGCCTTCCTGGACCAAACTTGGACACCTCTGAGTCAGCATTTCAAAACTTGTTGTAAACTGCAGCAGATCCAAAGGAAGACACAGCTTTTTTGACATTACGTTTGTCAGCCTCACTTTCCTTTGCTCCTCAAAGTACAAACAAATGGGTGATCACACGATTACCTCCAAGATTTAAACACAACTGGATTTTTAGTCAAAAAATTGTAGATTTCACTGTTAGGAGTAATCACTAAGGCACATGATATGGCAATGTCAATGGACACCATGGGGTCAGGTTTGCAGGATACACAGCTGTGTACAGTTGTACTACAATGAGGGCCTTTCTGGGTCTGCCAGTGATTTACAACTATAAAGTGTGTCTGCATCTCACTGAATAGTTTCTCAAACTAAGAGAAAAAATAGCTCGGCGCAGCCTACAGATTCCATGCCCATTTCCTGAAAGTTACAGCAATTGCTGATCACTAATATTAATCCAACCCATGCCTAGGCCATGATTAAAGTAGGAGAACGAACAAAGCAGCCACCAAGCCTGCTTTACTAGCTTAGTTCAGATCTCCTACTTTAATCGAGACCTGCCGGCCTGTCCGCCCACAACATGCGCACAGCGCACCAAATCAAAAATTGTAATCATGATGATGATTGATTCATCATCATAATTACACATTTCTGGTGTATTGCCTGCACCTGCGACGGTCCTGTCATCAGCATGTACACACAGAGCTGTGCATATACGGAGGGGGCCCCGAGCTCCTCAGTGGCCCTCAGCCTGAGTTATGCGCTCAGCTCAGCCTCTCACAGAGTGCTGGCCTGCAAGACAAGGAGTGCCGTGTGCTACTAAACAGATCACTCTGTAGCAGTTACTGGATGGTGGATCGCCACTAATAAGTGGGATAGCTCCTTATTTGGCAGACAACTTGCCTGGGAGTAGTGCCCTGGGTGGTCAAATTACAAGGGGAATAGTTGACAGGCACTCCAGAAAAGTAGGGAGTTTCCCTTTGTTCTTGAAGCCAGGGAAAGTGCGATCATACTAATAATAGGCTGGTATAAATTGAGACCGAAGTAGCTGTGGGATTGTGCCTTATCAAATGTTTTTGACAAGGGTATTGGGGAAAGTGGTGGCGAAATTCGGAAAGGCCACAGTGAACAGAGCCTGTATTCCAAATATCTACCAATTTGAACATTCAGGAGCAGAATCAGCAGACAAGCAGAATGGTGGTGCAGGCAAATGATATGCTCGCGGTAGACCCAATGCAATGTGACTAACAATCTGAAAATGTTTGAACGAAGGGCTCTAGCCTACATTCTAGTGCTGGAAAGAGTAAGGTGCATACAAAAAAAGTTCATGGGGTCTTTATTAGGGGATTGCTCACAATGGGACTACTTTCTATGCACTATTGTTGACATGCTGTTACAAGTTGCACCCGAGTTGTAGAATAGGCTGTCGTTGGTTGTCTGTGTGTCTGTAAGGGGGTGGTTTTTTGTGGTTAGGTTTAGAGGATACCACGAGTTGTGGGCAAAGAAAGGTCCAGGGTGATTATAACAGGTGTGGATATCATGTGGGGGCATCATGTTTGACCAAGGGAGATGGAAAGTAGGGATCAGGTCAGTGGCAATAGGGATACATGGAAGACCGTTACACATAATGTCAAGGGTACGAATAGCTAGCTACACCAAAAGGCACAAGGGTGCACTATTACCAGAAAATAAAAGGAATCGTAATCCCAGTGTTACAAGATAAGAACATACCTCTAGCGGAAATAGATAAAGTGTGCAAAGAATGGGAACATTTAGCGCATGTTGGGGCTGTCTCTAGTTAAGCATATGGTGTACTTACATGATGTGGCTGCCCTAGTTTTGCTGCTGATAAGAGAGGGCAAGGTAGACACAAAGGGGAGATATCTACTGGAATGCTAGGCGGTCAGGAAATATGTCTCATTAAATTGTATGTGCTGAATGTAGATGCTAGCCTTTTTGGGAATCAATCCAAGATTATACTGTTTTATATAGCAACACTGGTGTAGGTGGGAAATACAAGTTTTGTTCCGGACAGACATGGGGCAGGATTCCACCAAGAGACAGCGCTAAGCCATGGGTGGTGACAGTGACTCAGTAGGGAGACCCTCTCGAGTACACCATGTTCAACAGTAGGGGAGCACATCCAAGGACCAACCTCGGGTTCAAGAAATAGTCTTAAGCAGAACTCTGGGAGGCAGACTCTGAAAATTAAATCGGTGACTCCGTATGCTCCACTGAACTCTGGGATAGAGGCTGAAGCAAGCTGTGAAGCAAGATGCAAAACAAGATGTGCTGAAGCCAGAGCCCAGGTGTGGAGAGCAAGTAGGTGGGCACGAGCACGGCGTGCAATGGGGGAGGAGACCAAAACGAAGAGACCACAACCACAGCAACCACAGTAATGGGATCATAATGGCCAGCAGCGGCCCATATCATGAATGTGTTCTGTGCCATGCAGGAAAGGAATAGAGCCACAAAACGTTTGTTTTCAAAACATGCTGTCCACAGTGCATGCACTAACTCTGTAACTCTGGAAGTTAAAGAGGTAACCACCGCTTTATTTCTGAGATACGGTGCATTGCAGTGAATGGGCTTACTAAGAGAATACCTAGCTAGTACATTCACTGTAGACAGCTAAGTAATTTTAAAAAATGGTATAAGGTTCCTTTTAACAAGTTTATGATAGTGGATTGCTGACTTTTCTAGAAGCATTCACCTCCAGGATGTGACTGGTCATGTGACTTGTGAACATTTGTGTGGGGTGAGTTGGCATGCCCAGGGTGTACCACCATCCATAGAAAGTGGCGAACAAGAAGGCACCTAAGTCCATTTACAACTCACCCATGCTGTTGGTTGTCAGCACACGTGTTGTGATGGTGGTTGCAGAATCATGAATGACAGTTATGTAATGTGGAGTGATCAACCAGTGGCTGAGGGGGGGCTGGCCTATTCACCCTGAATATCGATGGTTGAAGCTTTGCAAGACAGCTAAAAATGCCTCTGCCTAACCTAAAAATACACTGCATCATATAAATCACAACTATGAGACGAAGCCTTGACATTCATGATAATCCTGCCTAGTATACATGTAGGCTGCTTAGAAATAGAATTCCGCGAAAATGGATCTCCAGCCCCGGCGAGAATTTAGACACCTACATATACTCAACCAACAGAATGAACAGAGACTCCTTCAAGATCAAAAAATAAAACAATGAGTGTGATGACCTCATTACCTCATCAATGGTGAATGTGGAACATATCCTCCAGTACTTCAAAAGGGGAAAAGACAAATCTTGGACTGGTGCGCGAATCACCAATAAGGACACTCACTGTGTATTTTTAGATTTAACTGTAGAGTTTGCTGTTAGAGGTTGGTGTGCCTGCCGCCAAGCACTACTAGAGGGATGTATGACGTTATAACGCATACTTTTACTCCGCAGACCATTACAACGCGACTTTTACTCCGCATACCGTTACAACGCATAGCGCCTTGGGGCACTGGATAGTGGTAAGTATAATTTACTATTCTAACTCCAGTCCCCGTGGACCCTAGGGAAGGTGTTGGATAGTAAATTATACTTATTACCTATCCTAGAGCGCCCCCCAGCGCAATGCGTTGTAATGGTATGCGGAGTAATGGTCGCGTTGTAATGGGTCTGCGGAGTAAAAGATCCGTTGTAACGGGTGTATACCCTACTAGAGCGTTGTTGAAATGGAGCAAAAATACTTTCAAGATGGTGCCCCAACTTGATGACGTGACCACATCCACTTTGCAGTCTATTTTGTTAACAATTAAGCATTTCACCGGAGAGTGTAAAAAAATATGTTCCTGACATGATGGCTGTGACGCACACACAGAACGCAGCAAGAAAAGTTACTCGTGAAGCAGAACACTGCGCAAGCAATGGTCACCCAGCCCTCGATGAGAAGAACGCTTGCAGATAGATGCTCACTCACAATTGCCACTCAGCATGTGCTGACTCAAACTGCCATGCTGATTCCAGTAGGTACAATAATAAATGAGAAAAAAATAGCTTTCTAACCTGTGCGCCGAATCAGCAAGCCCCCATGCGTGTAGTACTCACAATCCCAATAAAATCCTGTGACAGGAAATCTTCTGCTGCAACTACGTCATTTATGGTTGGGGCTTTTCAACAATGTTTGGGTCCAAATTATCCATCCTTGTTGCCAATAATTTTGTGGTGATCCACACCGACAGTGTTGGTGTTCTTGAAGATGAAGTTTATTACATATCAGAAGCCCCATACCATGCTGCATCCTCTGTTCAGTCAGCCAGCCGCCAACTGCCCTGCATGGAATAATACCCCTGCATAATTCCTCTTACTGGATACAAACATCTACGTAACCCCCACGAGGCAGACTGAGTGATGCAGAGCCGCAACACAGCAAGAGCATACAACATTATTCAACAGTTAATGTAATGAGGTAACATACTACACCCCAGCCTACCACATAGTGAGATGCCCCCAAGTGGGTGGAGATTTCTAACTATGGTGGTAGTCCTCCAAAGACCAGGGTCTCCATTCATCGAGTAGGCAGGCAGGCCACTCGCTTTGTTCTAAATGACCTCCGTAATCAGTTGTAGAGAGGTAGATATCTATTTCTATTTTTCCATACACCACCTGCCGTGCATCCTCATATAAATAGTTGTCTATGGATAGCACTAGAGTCAGAGCCTCAGTTAAATTTGCTATCATTTGAAGATGTGCCAGAAGAAGAAACCCCCGCAGGGGTGGGACAGTAATATAGAGGCTGCACCATCCGTGGGGGAGGACCCAAGTATTCCTCAAAAGCTTGTGGAGAGGTCCCTGGAGCAAGGGTAGGCAGTGCAATCACGGTTGCACTGTCCGGCTGGGTGTGGCCCACCATACTGCACCCCAACATTCATTTTTACCCCACAGAAGAGCATGTGTAAAATGTCGATTTAATTGGCGAGGAGGCCGCCTGATGTAAAATGGAGATTTGTGGCTTCGGTCGAAATATGCATAATGTGACCGAGAAATCTGATGAAACTTTACCTCTAACCAGAAGCACATTTTCCCCGACTTCACCAGCAGTGGGTGAGGCCTCACTCGAGCCAGCCGCATGGCTTTAGTTCTGCACAAGTCCCTCTTGGACCCTCGAGTTTAAAAAGAGACGAGTTTTGCCCTGTACCAAAGGTTTTGTGGTGTAGGAATGTTAAACTGGCAGCTCAGTGGGTTTCGCATCTACTGCAGTGGCTGTAAAATCCAGAATCCAAGCAGCTAGGCCTTTCATGACTGGTGAGGGTGAAAGGTGACAAAGCATGTACTTTCACTTTTGGAGTAATCGAAAAAAATATCCGCAAGCTCTGCAAAGGAGCACAGAACAAACAGCCTAACACAAAAGAGTGTTTTTTATTTTAACGTTATTGCTGCCTTTATATTGACGACCTGAGAGTAAATGCGCTGTTTCTTGGTGCCTCTTTGGGAATGGGAATACCCTGAAGTGATGTTTAAGTGCAGTGCAGGATACAGACATAGTCTTGATTTCACATTCTGCACAGTGATAATAACCATCAGTGCTACTCAGTCTCGGGCCAAGAGTTTATAAATTATCAAGTCCACTCGCCAAGGGCCAGGCCTGCGCTGCTTACTTCTTTCGGTGGGGGGGGGGGGGGGGGGGGGGGTGGAGGGAGGCAGAAAATCAGACTCACCTCACTCAGGCCTGCTGATGCTGACTGCTGTTGGTTGGTGGGGTCACGGGGTGGCACTATGGCAGACACAGGGGGGTCGGGGGGCTAGGCGGCTCTAGCCACTGTAGGAATAAAATTATGCAGGGGCCGCTTCAACTACAGTCCGTCCGTGCGCACCTCTGCTCCTCTCCTTAGTCACGCTCACGCTCAGTTAATTGCCCAATGCGCATGCAGGACATGGAAATTACAGCCGCACCCTAGAGAGGCGCGCCACGCGCAGACGCGGCAGAGGAGGAGACGGCATATTCTGCGCGCTGCGCACAGGCACCTCCTCCTCCTTGCTCCGTTTGCTTACGTTAGGTTAGGTTGCACATTGAGTACACACACGCACCGGTCAATCAGGATTGCTGGCGGCGCTACTATTCGGGGGCCGGGGCAGGCAGGCCTGCATCGGAAGTCTGACAGAGAGTGAGAGTCTTGTTGTGGCTTCTTCTAAGTGAGTGACGTGACGCTGCTGGGGGCCGATTTTCAGTCCGACCGTCACAGGCTGTGACGGGCGGACTGAAAATCGGCCCCCAACCACAAAACCGGCCCCCTTTTTTGAAAACCGGCCCCCACCCCCTCCAGCCGACCGGGGGATTGCCCGGTGCCCGGCATTGCCAGTCCGGGCCTGAATCGATCCCCCTATTCCTGACCCTATTCTGGTTAAACTAACTATCAAGTTAACTAAGAGTCAGCCCATGAGGCAAGAAAAGCCCCCATGATGCAGATACCGTTATCTGACGCAGTCACACTACGGCACAGGAACGTGTTATCTGATTAGGTCATAACGCTTGAGATCTAATTAGACAAGCGACATTCCTCCAGCCCCTGATAAGGCATACGACGTTCTCATAACAAATCAAACCTATGACAACCTGGAAAATCCGTGCGGCCATTGTTTTGATTTCACAGAGAACTTTAGTAAAGAATGTGCTAACGAGCAAGTCGTATGACATCTTTATTGACGTATCTATGTCCATCCTTACGTCAATCTCGGCACCTTTAAGGTATAAATATTGCCGATCTTGCCCTATGCAAACACACGCGTGGTGACGAGACGGAGCAGCCATACTTGCCGAAGCCCAGAAGCAGAGCAGACCCCGCTGGCAGCAGCCCCGCCTTCCTGACGCGCTGAGAGACGCGCTGCTATCTCAAGCCGAGAGACCCAGCACCGGCGCTTTCGGGCAGCCCTCGCAGGCAGCCTGGAATATCGAGAGCAGAGAAAGAGATACCATTCCTCATTCATCCTAACTTCCAGGTACAGAACTGAATAACCCCTCACAGAGAATTCTTTAGTTATTCACTTGGCAAAAACAAACTTAACTTAAACTGTAACTTTCTATTCCCGCCCACGCATTAGACTTAGGTCAGGTACACGGGGTAGGCGTATTTAGAAACACCAGTTGAGTACGTTTAGTCAAATGTATATGTGTATGTAATATATTTTAATCATTTTAAACATCATATGGCTCAGAAACCATATCAATGTTTTTACAGTATTATTTTATACTATTGCTTTTAATGTATGCACTTTACTTAACTATAAGTATTGCAATAATATCGATCCATTTCTCTTGTACGAGAAAAGAGACTGATCAATAAATAACACCTTTTTATTGAACACGCCCGTCTCTTCCTTTTCTCTACAATCTGACGAGACTAAGAATGCACGTACTGACTGAGTAAAATAATTGCCTTGTGCTCACACGACTCTCGAGATTGACTCTTGATTAGGGGAGAGCAAAGTTGTCATGTTCTATGGTTGTCAGAAACTAAATCCCTTCTTGTCTAATCAGGGGAGTTAATTCTTTCCTGAACATTCGAGAAAGTTTCTAGCGAACTCTGAGCTACGCTGGCAAACCCAAAACTTAAGTCTAGTATCGACAGTAGTAGACCTAGTTAACGTCTGGTCTAGGCCTTTACTGCTGTAGGTATTATTCCAATGCGCAGAGCCTATTGGGAAAATAGGAGCTACACTACACTATAGTCACTGTGCTAACTGGCAAGGGAGATAGAGCTGTGAATGAGCGGCTACTGGCCTGTGCACGAGCCGATTATGCTCTGTGAACGCGCACGTCTCCAGAAGACGACGTGCTGCACCAGAGCCGCCTCCAGCTTGTTTTAGATGCACTGAGTCATTAAAGAAGTGTTGCAGTTTTGGAAACATGTCATCTAAGGTTTCTTTTTTATTATACTTTATTTACAGAAGTAAATCGTTTGTGCTTTTATTTTATGATTACCGGGACTGTCTTAATTATACAGCTTGCTTTAATCCTTGTTACTACTGAGTTCCGAAGTGGGGAAGTCTTCGATGAGCCGAGGCCTCTGGGTCATGGGTGGTAGAATCGTAAAGGTGATAGTGTGGCTTACTCGAACCAAAAAAAGTGTCTGAAAAGAAGTTGTGGATAATAAGATCGGCAAGGTACCAGGGCCTATCGTCTATGGGTCTTTGAATAAACTGAGCCCATGTTTTTCGGATTCTTTGCAGTGCTTCCACTGTTATAATTATTTGTTGAAGGGCGGTGTGCTTGTCTTTGTACCGCGTGCAGCTTTGTGTTGGTGCAGGTCGAGGTTTTGTGAGACTGCAGTAAGATGTTTACACAGTGACTCTCGCCCCTTACATTATACCAGGAGATACCGGAAAAATGAAACTTTTTATTGCGTGAACATTATTGTTAGAGTTTTGTAACCTCTATTCTTCATTAATGGTGTCGACCTACTTGTGTACAAATACCGTGTCTGTTTCTACCGTTACTTTATAATACTTGCATTGTTAGGCAGTTGTTTCGTCGTCTTCCTCCTACCGCCATGCCTTTGAATATCGAGTCGGGAATAGTTACTCTGCCGACGGAACACCTGCTCATGGCTTGGAGATGCTGTCCACTTTTTAGGAGCAATCAACATTAGTGGCTGCATTGTTCTCTTATTGGTTGTATCCTGTTTGAGTCCTCGGACTGTTCTCCTGTAATGGGACCGAAAAGGCTGTTCTGTACAGTAATTACCCTTTTAGATAGTGCTGCATCCCAATCGGATGTTTCTTTTCTGCATATCTCGGTAATTTGTGCCATATTCTTTCCAGCCCCCGACCTAAGTTTACTTGAGTTCCCAGTTTGTTTTGTCGTTTTCTTTACCTGTCTGCTGGTAAAATGTCTTGTAAGCTGCTTGACAATTCTCTCTCTCTTTCTCTCTCATATATATATTATATATCTCTCCTCGCCGGCTTGACCCCACCACCATCCTTCTTGACATTAGGCCAGAAGGTCGCCACCCACTTTGACTCCTATATCTGGTGTGTGTGTGTATGATTTCGGCAGGCTTATATGGGAGTGAAACCCCTGTGACATGTGCCAATCTCTGTTCTTTTCTGGTTCTCATGCCTCGTATATGGCAACGCTGTTGCCACTTTTCCAAACTAATTACACTCTACTCAGTGCAACACACACTCCTCACAATACCACTCAGTGCCACATAATTATATGCTACATATTTACACTGCGCTCAACGCAACATACACTCCAAATACCACTCAGTGCCACATAATTACACACCACATAATTACACTGCACTTAATGCAACATACACTCCAAATACCACTCACTGCCACATAATTACACTGCACTCAATGCGACATAAACTCCAAATACCACTTAGTGCCACATAATTACACTCCACATAATTACACTACACTCAATGCACCATACACTCCAAATACCACTCAGTGCTACATAATTACTACACTCCAAATCCCACTCAGTGCCACATAATTACACGCCACATAATTACACTGCACTCAATGCAACATACACTCCAAATCCCACTCAGTGCCACATAATTACACAGCACTCAATGCAACATACACTCCATATACCACTCAGTGTCACATAATTACACACCACATAATTACACTGCACTCAATGTCACATACACTCCAAATACCACTCAATGCCACATAATTACACACCACATCACTGCACTCAATGCAACAATCACTCCAAATACCACTCAATGCCACATAATTACACAGCACTCAATGCAACATACACTCCATATACCACTCATTGCCACATAATTACACACCACATAATTACACTGCACTCAATGTCACATACACTCCAAATACCACTCAATGCCACATAATTAAACACCACATCACTGCACTCAATGCAACATACACTCCAAATACCACTCAGTGCCACATAGTTATATGCAACATAATTACACTGCACACAATGCAACATACACACCAAATAACACCCAGTACCACATAATTACACACCACATAATTACACTCTACTGAATGCAACACACTCCACACAATACCACTCAGTGCCACATAATCATATGCTACATAATTACACTGCGCTCAACGCAACATACACTCCAAATACCACTCAGTGCCACAATTACACGTCACATAATTACACTGCACTCAATGCAACATACACTCCAAATACCACTCACTGCCACATAATTACACACCACATAATTACACTGCACTCAATGCAACATACACTCCAAATCCCACTCAGCGCCACATAATTACACGCCACATAAGTACACACACTGCAATCAATGCAACATACATTCCAAATACCACTCAGTGCCACATAATTACACTGCGCTCAATGCAACATACATTCCAAATACCACTCAGTGCCACATAATTACACGCTACATAATTACACTGCACTCAATGCAACATACATTCCAAATACACTGCAATCAATGCAACATACATTCCAAATACCACTCCGTGCCACATAATTACACGCCACATAATTACACTACACTCAATGCAACATACAATCCAAATATCACTCAGTGCCACATAATTACACGCCACATAATTACACTGTACTCAGTGCAACATACACTCCAAATCCCACTTAGTTCCACATAATTGCACGCCACATAATTACACAGAACTCAATGCAACATACACTCCAAATACCACTCAGTGCCACATAATTAAACACCACATAATTACACTCTACTGAATACAACACACACTCCACACAATAACACTCAGTGCCAAATAATTATATGCTACATAATTTCACAGCACTCAATGCAACATACACTCCATATACCACTCAGTGCCACATAATTACACACCACATAATTACACTGCACTCAATGCCACATACACTCCAAATACCACGCCATGCCACATAATTACACACCACATCACTGCACTCAATGCAACAATCACTCCAAATACCACTCAGTGCCACATAATTACTCGCCACATAATTACACTGCACTCAATGCAACATACACTCCAAATACCACTCAGTGCCACATAATTACACACCACATAATTACACTGCACTCAATGCAACATACACTCCAAATCCCACTCAGTGCCACATAATTACACGCCACATAAGTACACACACTGCAATCAATGCAACATACACTCCAAATATCACTCAGTGCCACATAGTTATATACAACATAATTACACTGCACTCAATGCAACATACACTCCAAATACCACTTAGTGCCACATAATTAAACACCACATAATTACACTCTACTGAATGCAACACACACTCCACGCAATAACACTTAGTGCCACATAATTATATGCTACATAATTTCACTGCACTCAATGCAACATACACTCCAAACAATACCACTCAGTGCCACATAATTACATGCCACACAATTACACTCTACTGAATACAACATAACCTCCCCATAATACCACTCAGTGCCACATAATTATATGCAACATAATTACACTGCACTCAACAGACACTCCAAATACTACTCAGTGCAAGATAATTACACACCGCATAATTACACTCTGCTGAATGCAACACACACTCTACACAATACCACTCAGTGCCACATAATTATATGCTACATAATTACACTGCACTCAATGCAACATACACTCCAAACAATACCACTCAGTGCCACATAATTATATGCTACATAATTACACTGCACTCAATGCAACATACACTCCAAATACCACTCAGTGCCACATAATTACACGCCACAAAATTACACTCTACTGAATACAACATACACTTTCCATATTACCACTCAGTGCCAAATAATTACAAGCCACATAATTGCACTCTTCTCAATGCAACGTAAATACACTCCACATAATACCACTCAGTGCCATATAATTACACACCTCATATTTACTCTACTCAATGCAACATGAATGCACTTTATCTATCTGTCTATCTATCGCCCTCAATCTATCGATCGCCCTCACTCTATCTATCTATCGCCCTCACTCTATCTATCGCACTCACTCTATCTTTCGCACCACCACAGCATCACTGAGCACCACCACAGCATCACTCAAGTCAAGTCAAGTCAAGTCAAAGAATTTATATAGCGCACTACATACCCAGAGGGTCTCAAGGCGCTTAGGGAGGGGAGGGGGATTACTTGTCAAATATCCACGTTTTAAGTTGCTTTCTGAATGCTAGGTGGTTCTGGGTAAGGCGAAGGTAAGTGGGGAGTGAGTTCCATGTTTTAGCTGCCAGGTATGAGAAGGATCTACCTCCCATGGTGGTTTTGTTGATGCGAGGTACAGTGGCGAGGGCTTGGCTGGAAGAACGTAGTTGGCGGGAGGGGGTGTAGAAGGACAGTCGTGAGTTGAGGCATTCTGGTCCGATATCGTAGAGTGATTTGTGTGCGTGGGTTAGAAGTCGGAAAGTGATCCTCTTATTGACGGGTAGCCAGTGGAGGTTTTTCAGGTGATCAGAGATGTGTTCGTTACGCGGGATGTCTAATATGATCCTGGCTGAGGCGTTTTGGATTCGTTGGAGTTTTTTCTGGAGTTTAGCGGTAGTACCTGCGTAGAGGGTGTTTCCGTAGTCCAGTCGGCTCGTGACCAGAGCATGGGTGACTGTTTTTCTTGTTTCGGTGGGGATCCAGCGAAATGTTTTTTTGAGCATGCGAAGAATGTTGAAGCAGGATGAGGAGACGGCGCTGACTTGTCTGTTCATAGAAAGTGAAGAATCCAGGATAACGCCTAGGTTCCGTGCGTGGTCTGTCGGGATGGGTGCTTTTCCAAGGGCTTCCGGCCACCAAGAGTCGTCCCATGCAGAGGGGGATGTACCTAAGAGGAGGACTTCTGTTTTATCTGAGTTCAGTTTCAGACGGCTGTGTTTCATCCATTCGGCAACTTCTTTCATTCCTTCGTGTAGGTTAGTTTTGGCGGTGCTGGGGTCATTGGTGAGAGAAAGGATCAGTTGAGTGTCATCCGCGTAAGAGATGATGTTGAGGTTGTGTTGGCGGGCGATGGCCGCGAGGGGGCTCATGTATACGTTGAAGAGGGTGGGACTGAGTGAGGATCCTTGTGGTACGCCACAGATGACTTCAGTGGCCTCGGACTTGAATGGTGGAAGGCGGACTCTCTGGGTTCTTCCGGTGAGGAACGAGGTGATCCATTCAAGTGCTTTTCCTTGTATTCCGATGTTTCTGAGGCGTTGTAAAAGGGTGCTGTGGCAGACTGTGTCGAAGGCTGCAGAGAGGTCGAGGAGGATGAGGGCGACTGTGTCTCCATTGTCCAGTAGAGTTCGAATGTCGTCTGTTGCTGCGATGAGGGCGGTCTCAGTGCTGTGTTTTGCTCGGAAGCCAGATTGTG
Source organism: Lissotriton helveticus (assembly GCF_964261635.1). Taxonomy (NCBI): domain Eukaryota; kingdom Metazoa; phylum Chordata; class Amphibia; order Caudata; family Salamandridae; genus Lissotriton; species Lissotriton helveticus. Next base: position 1,622,434,911 of record NC_136057.1, read on the forward strand.
AGGAGTCGAGGGATTTGTTGGCTTCGAGGAAGGCGGCGAGCTGGTTGTTGACAGCTTTCTCGATGACTTTGGCCGGAAAAGGAAGGAGCGAGATGGGGCGGTAGTTTTTGAGTTCGGTGGGGTCCGCTGTGGGTTTTTTCAGAAGGGCGGTGAGTTCAGCGTGTTTCCAGCTTTCCGGGAAGGTGGCGGAGTTGAAGGAGCAGTTGATGACGTCTCGGAGGTGCGGTGCTATGACGGAGTCTGCTTTGTTGAAGATGTGGTGAGGACATGGGTCTGTGGGGGATCCTGAGTGGATGGAGTTCATCAGGCGGATGGTGTCCTCAGTGGAGATTGGGTTCCAGTCGTTAAGGGTGTTCAAGGGGGGAGAATGTTCAGCATATGGTTGGGTGGGTTGGTCTCCGGGTTGGTTGTCGAAGCTGTTGTGGATGTCTGCAATTTTGTTGTGGAAGAATAAAGCCAGGGAGTCGCAGAGGGCTTGAGAGGGGGTGATGTCGTTGGAGTTGGCCGAGGGATTGGTAAATTCCTTGACGATGTTGAAAAGTTCCTTGCTGTTGTGAGCGTTGTTGTCTAGTCGATCCTTGAATGCTGATTTCTTGGCCTTTCGGATTAGTTGGTGGTGTGTGCGGGTGGCGTTTTTGAAGGCGTCCTTGGTGCTAGTGGTTGGGTCTTTTTTCCAGGCCTTTTCAAGGGAGCGGCAGAGTTTCTTGGACTTCTTAAGATCATCGTTGAACCATGAGGCCTTCTTGCTGCCAGGTTTACTTTGACGTTTTTTCAGTGGTGCTAGGATGTCGGCGCTGTTGGATAGCCATAGGGTGAAGTTGGTGGCGGCTTGGTCTGGGTTAGAAGAGTGGGCTGGGGTGTTTAGAAGGAGCGATGAGGAGATCTGGTCAATGGTGATTTTGTTCCAGTTTCTTTGCAGAGTTGGTTGGGGGTGGTTGATGGGTTTCGGCTTGTTGTAGGTGAAGTTAACGCAGCTGTGGTCAGTCCAGAGGAGATCCGTAGTGTGGCTGAAGGAGACATGGTTGCTGGAGGTGAAGATAGGGTCGAGTGTGTGACCTGCGATGTGGGTGGGGGAGGTGACCAGTTGTTTGAGTCCGAGGTTGGCGAGGTTGTCCAAGAGGGTGGTGGTGTTGCGGTCGTTGTTCTTTTCAAGGTGAAAATTGAGGTCTCCCAGAAGGATGTAATCTTTGGAGGGGAGCGCGTGTGGAGTGATGAAGTCCGTGATGTCTTCACTGAATTTTGCGCGGGGTCCTGGTGGTCTGTAGAGGAGGGTGCCTCTGAGTGTGGTCTTGGGGTCGATGTGGATCTGGAAGTGAAGGTGTTCAGAGTTGGCGCGATTGACGTCAGAGCTGGTTGAGATGTGGATAGATTTTTTATGGACGATAGCGATTCCTCCTCCTGTGTGGCCGGTACGGTCTTTGCGTATGATCTTATAATCTTCAGGGATGGCAATGGTGATGTCTGGGGCGGAGGAAGCGTTCATCCATGTTTCTGTTAGGAAGGCGACGTCTGGAGAGATGGTGTCTAGTAGATTCCATAGGTCAATGGCTTGCCTGTGGACCGATCGGGTGTTGAGCAGGATGCATTTTAGGTGGTTGGTGTCGGGAATCTGAGGTGTGATCGTAGCGGAGTTGGTGACGGTAGCGATGAATTTACAGGAGTAGCATGAGAAAGGTCCATGGGTGTGTCCGGGAGCGGCTTGGACGCAGTTGGGGGAACGGCCGGGGTTGAGGGCTAGGAGGGTGGTGGCATCGTAGGTAATGCGGGAGGGCTGGGCAGTGCGAGGGGCAGAGGGTCTGCGCTGGGCGCAGTCCAGGCGCGGACGGGCGTAGACGGGCTTACCTTTGGCGCACCTTCGGCGCGGATTGGGCGCGATCGCTGCGCGTGAACGCTGCGTGCGGGAACAACTGTCATATATGGGTGGAGGAGGGGGAGGGGCGAGGGCGGCTCAGCTGGGAGGCGGGGCGGGCTCCAGAGGGCGACCACAACAAACAAAATGGAGGCGGAGGGGTCAGCAGAGCGGAGCGCTTGTGGATAAACGCGCAATACCAGTTAAAGTAGCAATAGCGCTTTAAAAATGCTAAAAGAGTAAAGCGGCAAGCAGGGCAGACTGCAGGCAACAATTAGGAGGCAGTAAATAAAGTAAATGCGGAGCAACGATACCACAGGTCACCAGGGGAGCAGGGGAGCGACCACTCAGCTCGAGAGCGAAGCGAGTCACCACAACATCACTATGCGCTACCACAGCATCACTGAACTCCACAGCATCACTCATCGCCACCATAACATCACTCAGAGCCACCACAGCATCAATCTGTGCAACCATTCAACAACAACTAGTTCAAATATGTTCTCTCAATGTTTCAAGCTTTATTACAAATGTCACAAAAATATGTTAATAGTTCACTTCTGTTCTTGGATTTTCGTCACAAAATACAATGAACATAATCTTCACAAAAGCTATTTACAAAAGCTATTGCCATTATAAATTACAATAACTTTTATTTAAGTATTAAAAAAAAACATTTTTGTTTGTAATATCAATACATCTAAGTCATGTAAATACAACACATATTGCATTACAAATGCTATGGGTGTCACATTTGCGAAAGTTAAAACTATTGGCATTGTAAATGACAAAGCTATTAATTTCACTATTTTCCAAACCAACACATAAATAAAAAATGTGTCATTTACAGTACCAATAGCTCAAACTTTCCTAATGCGAGACCTTTTGCATTGCAAATGCTTGTTTTAACCAGTCTTAGGCTTAGAGTAGTTGAGGGATATTCTATTAGTTGAGGAGAAGGTTGCTTCAAACTCCTAAGTCCTTATATTTGTGGGAGAGGTGTGGCGCCGCGGCCAGGGCGACTGATGCTGGAATCTGGGGACCACGGTTCGATCCCCAGCTCCGGTGGCAGGTTAGCCCAGCACCATGTGACTCTGAGCAATAGCTCGCTTAATCTTCCCGACGGCCCCCAGCACCTAGAGACCCTTACGGTTGATTGTGCGCTTTACAAATGTGGAGTTTACTTTACTTTATGTATTTTTTACATCTCTCAGATTGATTGATTTTACAGTCTAGTGTACTGAAGTGATCTGGTACATCAAGGTTTACAGTTCGGGAGATGAACATGTCTTCTGGGCACAATTATAGGTTGATGGTCACCCTAACGGTACCCACATTTTTCATATGAATAAGGTCTCGTATGTGACCCAGCTGCACCACCGAACAATCTTGTGTAAAGAAGGTTCAGTGGAATGTCCTTCAAGAGTACATTGTGGGGGAAGGGAGCATATTTGCCCCTTTTTTGCACCAAGAGCTCATTAAAAGGCTTTATTGGGGGTTCACTGCAATAGATATCTGTGTAGTGCCTTTTATTAGAAGCAATCTGGATGTGCATTAAAACATAGGAAAACATATATGTAAGAAAAATTAAATAATGGCACTTGGGGGTTGGTGCTAACAATTGTGGTCTTTCACGATTACTTCCCACCTTTAGAGCAGCCGCGGCCGGCACTGCATCACCAAATGCGATGCACACAACGAAATGTGTTTTATTTATTAATATGTTTACTTACCTGTTAAAGTCCGTAATCCATACATTACTACCCCCCACCCCGCCCATCCCCCTCCCCACGTCACCGCCCTGCAGTTACACCTACTACCGGCCGTGGCTACTTTAGAGGCCCTCTTAGACCATATATCTAGTAGTTCACGCAGACACTACCTGCTCTCATTCTGATCAACAAGGGAACAGCTTGAAGCTTCAGCCTTCTAAAGTGCAACCCAGCCACCGTAGCCCTCATTGAAAACTAAATCTTCATCTGTGGTGGGGTTAGCATAGATAAGCATTGTATGCATAGACTGCAGCCCCCAAAGAAAGCAGTTACTCGAACCATTTCTCCCACCTTGCATCAACAAATCAGACTGACCTTGGTGATCACATCTCAGCTCATATGTCTGTGTGTAATTCAAAAC